>NC_139586.1:1317100-1349600 GCF_946808225.1 Silurus aristotelis
TCTAAAAAAAACACAAGTTTGGTGCAGATTTCACAACATCTCCCAAGTTGAATAAAGCAGAAGGTCCGTCCGAACCAGGTTTGAGCTTTGTCTTTAATTCAAAAGTTTTTCACAGAGGAAATCATCATAGAAATAAAACATAAAAAGCGTTTAAATAAAAAAAAACAACAAAAGAAGTAGAACAATTGAAGAATAGACAAACACAGGAGCAGGTTTTGTCGTCGTTGTTGTCCTCGTTGTCGCTGTACATTTTAACCACTCGCAAAACTGTGTGTGTGTGTGTGTGTGTGTGTGTGTGTGTGTGTGTGTGTGTGCAATTAGATATATATATAAAAGAAAATGTGAATCCTGTGCATCATGTCTGATTTTTTTTCCCTTTAACCTGCAGTCTCTCGATGTGGACGTGAAGGATTGTGTGAGGTGAAGCTGAAAAAACAGTCCCTCATCGAATTTCCATGTTTAAATACATCTCGATGACAAAATGCGTTACTTTGGTTGATCGGATTGAGCCTCGATATCTTGCGTGAAAACGTTTTTTGTTTAAATTTTATTTCAAAGCAGTCACGCAGGCGTTCCATACCGCCACGAAGAGGCCCATTGTTTCTATCCAGATGTTCAAAATCATCAAACAAACTCCAAAAAAAAAAATCAAACCAAAAAACACACGAATAACCCCCCCCCCCCCACACATAAAAACTTTTCCTTTGAAGAATGAACAGATGTGTTAAATGTGAAGTCCTGTATGATCCCAGCTCCAGAGCTGGTGCTTTGTATGTTTTATTTTTTTTTTCATTTCTTCTGATTGGACAGGATAGACCTGCAAACCCGACCAATCAGACGACAGATACAACTCTGAGGTAGATCGACGGCCAAGCTGACCTGGACATCAAAAGAAAAAAAAAACGGCCGCCTAAAACAAACAAACAAACAAACAATAAAAAAAAGACACACGTGACTCTATTGAAGTTAAAGACCAAAGCGTCTCGTGAATCTGCGGCGTGAGTTTTTGATTGGTTTAGCGTTTTTTTCCGTGTCGCGGCTCTCAGATACTTCACGTCTGAGATTACAAGTGAATACAAACTTGATCAAAACCGAGAAAAAAAAGGCACAATTTTATTTTCCGAATAGCCGAACATCTACAAACACCTGCACCTTAGCGTTAATCCGTAATGATAGGAGCGCTTTTTTTTCTTTTTCTTTTTTAAATGGTCTTTGGTGGAACGAAAATACACGATAGATAAAAGTATTGGGACACCTGATTTTTAGAATGGTGATGGTGGTATTAAATAGTTTATACCTGTTCCTGTGCACAAAGCCAGCTCCATGAAGATATACTATACACTGGTCTGTGAAAGATCTCGAGGAAGATCTTGCGTGAACCACAAAATCTAGTAGAACATCTTCCCAGAAGAGTGGAGGTCATTATATCGGCAAATGTTCAAAAAGAAGCGCGTTTTGAATCTTATGCCCGGGTGTCCACAAACGTTTGTCTATACAGTGTATCGTTAATTGCCTTGATTATTTTTTTTTTATTGCCTTAATTCTTTCCTATGAAGGACCTGATTATAATTTACGATCGAAGAGGTCAGCGTTCATCAGTTCATTTTTTCCCCCCAGAAGGATTTGGGTTTATCCTTCGTTTTCTCTACAAACATCTCATTTCTAACAGAATCCACTTTATCTGATTCTAAAGTCACTGCATCTTCGTTTCTGATTGACAGCTGCAGCCCTTAATATTGCCATTAACTAGAAAGGGGGGGGATTAATATAAAAAAAATAAAAAAGGATTTTCCTTCCAATGATTGATTTCGTTTAAAAAAAAAAAAAAAAAAAAAAAAAAAAAAAAAAAGCATCTCTTTTTTCTGTACAAGTCTTGCTCTCTAGCTAAAAAGAAACATTGCACTTCTGCCTCTCAGTACAAGAAATTTCTACACAACTGTGATAAAAAAAAAAAGGAAAAAAAAAAAAAAAAAAAACTGGCATAAAAAAAAACAAAAAACAAAAAGGCAATAATCCGATCTCTGAAAAACTACTCATCTGTCCCGAAGGGCGATCGCATCCTGTATGATCAATATCTCAATTAAGCTCCGCCCACAAATCCATGTATCCCTTGCTAAGCCCCGCCCACCATTTGAACCGTCCCCCGTTCCTACACTAACGACAGCTTCGTCTACAACTACCACATCAAGTTCCGACTAAAAAGGCAAGAAGACTTCGGAGGACGGCAGAATTTCATCTTTTCCCCGTCTCTCATACGCGCGCACACACACACACACACACACACACACACACACACACCCTACAGTAAAGCGTGTGGATTTATTCATCCGCTTTGACAGACAGGAGAGAAGAGCGACGCCGGCCGTCAAACGATAGAATCTAAACCCGGTATTTACAAGGCAAAAATGTCTGTTACTACGGACCAAGAAGGCAAAGTGCGGAAGACAAAAGCAAAAAGAAAAAAAAAAACGAAAGAAACCTCCCCATCGCTACTACCACAGCATTGTGTATTCGTGTGTGTGTGTGTGTGTGTGTGTGTGTGTGTGTGTGTGTGTGTGTGTGAGAGAGAGAGAGAGAAACGGTCAGTAAAAACACACTAAAAACCATACTAAAAAGTCCTCTCATGCATCTAAAGGTACGATCACACTGCATCTTGTATTTTTTTTTCCTTTGTTTTTTTTTACAATTTTTTTTTTTTCTTTTTTTGTTTTTGGAGTCCAGTGTTCACAGACTTTGGTCTGTTCCTGAAGTCCTTGGTACAAAATAAGCGTTCATCCTGTTTCCTTTTTAGCAAAATAAAAGGTACTTCTCTTCTCCTATGCCGTCTGTCTGTCCGTCTAGCCGTCCGTCCGTCTGCGATGAGTTGCATTGTTGCGTTTGCTGATGCACCTGCTGCGGGTCTTTGAGGTTGTTAAAGTTGATTCAAACCGTGGACTTTTTACGTGTATTTTCTTTTTTTTTTCTTTTTTTTTCTGTAGGAGCCTGTGCAAAGTAAAGGTGTCTTTTTTTCCCTCTGTGTGTGATGTCACTTCCTGTTCAGAGGAAGATAAGCCTGTAGTTATAGTAGCCCTCTTTTGACTCCGCCTCCCAAACCGCTCACCTGGAAAACAGACACGGGCGATGAGGACGCGCGACGGGAGAGAACGTGAATACGCGTAAACGTGGCGTTACTCTTAAGGTTACCTTTTTTATTGCTTGTTCGGTTGGTATGGGAAGGTGGAGGGATCGCTGGAGGTCATGTCCTGGGCCTGGACGTTGGGATCCTGAAACTCAAACAAAGGCTTGTGAATCGTACGTTCCATCAACACCAAACCACCCTGAGAGAAACACCTTCTGGATACAGAGTATTGTTTTATACGCTGAATTGAATTTGCTGGCTTTATATTCGATCACGTTTCTATAGCAACAAGGACTCGCACAGATGACGCGTCACATGATCCGAACGGAATAATCTGCGTTTTTTTCATTTCTATAGCCTATTATGGAAGGAGTCTCCAGTTCGAGTCATTGACCACATGAACGTTTTTCTTCCCGCTTCCTGATAACATGAAAAGCTAAACTTTTTTGCATTTATTGGATATTCACAGCGGCTAAAGAACCCTTTCGAAGATGTGCTGATATCAAACAAACCTCCGTACCTCGCTGGCGATGGCAGCCGCCTGGATGTGAGCGTACTGAGGAATATACGCTCCTTGCATAGGTGTGTTCGTCGGAATAAACTGGAAAGGAAAAAAAAGCACATACAAATTAAACACCACGATTACAGGAGGTGGGTTACGGGGAAGTCTATCGAAATGTGGTTTGTGTAAACGTTACAGTGGCAGTGCCGCCTAAGGAGAGGTGGCCCATCTGCTGCGTCAGAGGAGCCAACATGGAGGACGGCTGCAGGGACATGGGGTGGTCCATAGAGGGCGACAGAACAGCTCCCTAGAGAGAGAGAGAGAGAGAGAGAGAGAGAGAGAGAGAGGAGAGAGAGAGAGAAAGACATCACTGGGTGAGGATCACATGAATGAGAACAGATTCCTCTTTCCATTTCCAAACTCGTTTCTTGAGTGAAACCTCCTCACACACCCACTCACCGACACACACACACACACACACACACACACACACTCACCATTTTCCATAATCAGATGTTACAGATTAAATTTTATTAATTGACAAAATAAAAATAAAAATAGGGTCAGTGTGTGTGTGTGTGTGTGTGTGTGTGTGTGTGTGTGTGTGTGTGTGTGTGTGTGAAATGCTGGTCTGATTGCCTAATGCTTTCAAATAATGACTTAAAAGGCTTTTATCTCATTTCACCCCCATTTCATCCCTCATATATCTCATTTACCCGCAATATCTCGCATCTCGTTTACCCTCAAATATCTCGTATTCTCACATCTCATTCACCCCCAACAAATGTCTCATTAACCCTCAATATCTCATATTCTGGTATCTCAATAACCCCTGTATATCTCATTCACAGTATCTGTAATGGTGGTGACACTGCTGTGGTTGAACGAGAGAGAGGAAGTGAACTAATGCTTTTTTTTGGTCTCTTACCGGATGCTGCATAATATAAGGCTGATGTGTCATCCAGGAGGGACTCTGAACCTGCACACACACACACACACACACACACACACACACACACACACACACACACACACACACACACACACACACACACACACACACACACACAGAGTTAAGAGCAGGTGCTGTATGAAAGCAAACGACTCGGCACAAAAGACTTTTAACTACATTGACACAGCTGCTGTGTTCTCCGTTCTGCTCATCGCCTGAGATGCTCCGAGCTGGACCACAAAGGCTGCTGGGTATTTTTTATAATCTTACATGGTACATCTACTCAGACAAACAAAACACACTCTGTCCAATGGTAGAAAGCAGACTTGGAAAGAGCATTAAAAATATAGTGGAGAGAAAGAGATGGAGTGATGGAGAGATGGCAGGAGGTCATACCGGGTAAGTGGAGACGGGTGAGAGGTACGGAGACACGGCTGTCTGGGTCAGTATCCTGTTCCCCATGCTGTAGGGCTGGGTGTAGTACCTGAATGTGTTACAGAAGACAAAATCAAGACGCTTCATCTACACAATTCAGGAAAAGGGCGATGGTGCCAAAAGTATTGGGACACCCAGCGTATTTTTCCAGACATATGAGGTTCTTCTCCAAACTAATAAATCTCGTACAAGAACCAAACTATCATTTCCAAAAAGATATATGATATATAGGGTTGGAGGATGTAGAAGCTTCTGAAATCTAGAGGAACACCTTCTCAGGAGAGTGGAAGTTCCTATAACGGCAAATGGGAGGTGGAATGGGATGCTCAAAAAAGTGCAAAAAATCCCAGATCCATGAAGATGGAAAAAAAAATTAAATAAATTTAGATCTCCTGCTCTAGAGCCCCAAACCTAGTGAACATGAATTGCTCATGCTGAATGCACCCCCGCAGCTTCCGCACAACTTTCCAGAAGACTGGAGGTTATCATGAACAAAGGCAAATGGAGCACATCTGGCAGGGCTTACCCATTTTGGAGCGCAGCAGCATTGGGGTCATAGGTCAACGTTATCCCACTCTGAAAAACAAAAAAAAAGCAATTCCGATGACGAAAACCATATTGTTGTTATGGTAAGTTTTTTTTCTGATATTATTCATTATTTACAGCAGTGAGTAGAAATCCAGAGCGTCGTATAAAGCACAGGAGATGAACTTACTAGTCTCACCTCGGCGTCCCGGGTCCAGGTTCGCCCGTTGGGAACGTATTTGGTTTGACCCAGACGCTTCTTCTGGCCTCCGTCGGCGAATTTACAGAGCAGCGGTTCCGACGCGCCTGGAAACACGTTTATTCGTTTTGTGATTTTCTGAAGATTCTGTAAACATTAATAAAAACGAGGGCTTTTTTTGCGTTTTAATTACCCAGCATTCCAGATTTAATGAACTTCCCGTTGAAGTGAGAGATCACGGCGTCGCACTTCTCTGTAGACTCCATCCTGAGGCAGAGAGAGAAAAAAAACATTTGTGATTGACCTGCTTTTACTGCATGGCTAAACCTGAACACAGCGGGCCAGATGGTGCTCTGAATAAAAAAACAAAAAAACTAAAAGAAAACACACACACACACACACACACACACACACACACACACACACACACACACACGTATGCATTAGGGGTGTAACAGTACATGTATTTGGGTACAGGGCTTTGGGTTTTGGTGCACGTGTACCAGATGCAATCCTTTTTACAACAATACAGTAAAAGAGAGACAAGAGTTAGCGCAGTGTCACTGTTTCGACTCGACCGTGCTGGAAATATGATTTGTAGCGTGTTATAAAACTGCCACTTTCGTTTTTGCGACCGTCTGGAGATACGGATTCTTTTGCATTTTATGTCTGGCTTCAAGAATTTCGCTTGCAAGGAGAATGGATGAGAGAGTGGATGAATGAGGGACGGAAGGAATGAAGACATTTGTTCAAGTAGGCTGAAATAAGTAGAACAATTCTTGAGAAAGTTAAATATTAAATGCAACCCCCCCTGCCAAACACACACACACACACACACACACACACACACACACACACACTTTTATACACGTGTATTACCCAAATGGGGTCTAACAAATGTAAACTATTTCATTTCATTTTTGCATTTATTTAATTTGTCGTATTTTAATGGATTACTCAATTAAATCGATATAATAATTTTTTTTTTATTATATATATATATATATATATATATATATATATATATATATATATATATATACAGTGAGAAAAATAAGTATTTGAACATCCTGCTATTTTGCAAGTTCTCCCACTTTGAAATCATGGAGGGGTCTGAAATTGTCATCGTAGGTGCATGTCCACTGTGAGAGACATAATCTAAAAAAAAAAATCCAGAAATCATAATGTATGATTTTTTTTACTTTTTATTTGTATGATACAGCTGCAAATAAGAATTTGAACACCTGAGAAAGTCAATGTTAATATTTGTTTGTTTGCAATTACACAGGTCAAACGTTTCCTGTAGTTTTTCACCAGGTTTGCACACACTGCAGGAGGGATTTTGGCCCACTCCTCCACACAGATCTTCTCTAGATCAGTCAGGTTTCTGGCCTGTCGCTGAGAAACACGGAGTTTGAGCTCCCTCCAAAGATTCTCTATTGGGTTTAGGTCTGGAGACTGGCTAGGCCACGCCAGAACCTTGATATGCTTCTTACAGAGCCACTCCTTGGTTATCCTGGCTGTGTGCTTCGGGTCATTGTCATGTTGGAAGACCCAGCCTCGACCCATCTTCAATGCTCTAACTGAGGGAAGGAGGTTGTTCCCCAAAATCTCGCAATACATGGCCCCGGTCATCCTCTCCTTAATACAGTGCAGTCGCCCTGTCCCATGTGCAGAAAAACACCCCCAAAGCATGATGCTACCACCCCCATGCTTCACAGTAGGGATGGTGTTCTTGGGATGGTACTCATCAGTCTTCTTCCTTCAAACACGTTTAGTGGAATTATGACCCAAAAGTTCTATTTTGGTCTCATCTGACCACATGACTTTCTCCCATGACTTCTCTGGATCATCCAAATGGTCATTGGCAAACTTAAGACGTGCCTGGACATGTGCTGGTTTTAACAGGGGAACCTTCCGTGCCATGCATGATTTCAAACCATGACGTCTTAGTGTTTTACCAACAGTAACCTTGGAAACGGTGGTCCCAGCTCTTTTCAGGTCATTGACCAGCTCCTCCCATGTAGTTCTGGGCTGATTTCTCACTTTCCTAAGGATCATTGAGACCCCACGAGGTGAGATCTTGCATGGAGCCCCAGTCCGAGGGAGATTGACAGTCATGTTTAGCTTCTTCCATTTTCTAATAATTGCTCCAACAGTGGACCTTTTTTCACCAAGCTGCTTGGCAATTTCCCCGTAGCCCTTTCCAGCCTTGTGGAGGTGTACAATTTTGTCTCTAGTGTCTTTGGACAGCTCTTTGGTCTTGGCCATGTTAGTAGTTGGATTCTTACTGATTGTATGGGGTGGACAGGTGTCTTAATGCAGCTAACGACCTCAAACAGGTGCATCTAATTTAGGATAATAAATGTAGTGGAGGTGGACATTTTAAAGGCAGACTAACAGGTCTTTGAGGGTCAGAATTCTAGCTGATAGACAGGTGTTCAAATACTTATTTGCAGCTGTATCATACAAATAAATAGTTAAAAAAATCATATATTGTGATTTCTGGATTTTTTCTTTTAGATTATGTCTCTCACAGTGGACATGCACCTACGATGACAATTTCAGACCCCTCCATGATTTCTAAGTGGGAGAACTTGCAAAAAAGCAGGGTGTTCAAATACTTATTTTCCTCACTGTATATATATATATATATATATATATAATATATTTTATATATATAACATTTTATAAAATGTCATAAAATAGAATTTTATATATTATTTTATTTCAAATTGTTTTAAAAATGTAAACTGTTCACACATAATAATGATAATAAACTTCGTTAATAAAAAAAAACAAAAAACAACAAGCAAATTTATATTTTGCATTTCTTCCGCAATTCTTCTATATTTGGCATTTGTTCTTCTGTAATTTTGTACTGAAATTGAACCGAACTCTGTGTGTGTGTGTGTGTGTGTGTGTGTGTGTGCGCACTGACCTGGCGAAACCTACTCCCCGGCTCATGCCGTGTGCGTCTCTGAGGATGCGAGTGGAGATGACCTGTCCGAAAGGCTTCAGGAGGTTTTCCAGCTCCTGCTCGTCCATGGACACGGGCAGGTTGGACAGGTACAGGTTGGTCGGGTCCTGCTCCTGTTGCTGCAACCCAATCGAATGAGGAACATGAAGAACGTTAAAAAGCTGGACTTCTAAAAGGGATCTCAGCTCTCTGAAGGCATCTAACACAATGGTTTCACACAATTCGGATTTCATTCTGAACGACTTTTTTTTATTTTGTTCGATCCACATCTGCTTCGCCGTAAAAAAAAAAAAAAGTTGTGCATTCCAGGAAAGACACGTCAGGCTTAATTTGAGCCGCCGTTTTCCCGAGGCAAATCTGACATTCTTTCTGTGTGAAGCAATCTGGTTTCTGAGGGTGCCCTGGATTTATTATCCAACTCTAGTAAGCAAAGGGGCGTAACCATGGCGATGGATCGGCGTACGGGCGTACTTTGGCTGACTCTGGGAGCTCGTCTCATTTAAGGAGGAACAGCATTAAGGAAAAAAAAAAAAGAACAAGGTGAATCTCAAACAAAAACTGGAGCACAAACGGCTGATCGATGCTCTAGAACAGAATCAAAGCTGGGCAGAGGAGAAATGCTGAATAATTGAACGTTGAAGCAGAAGCAGTGGGAGGAGGTCAGTGCAGTGAAAGGAAGGCTTTTAAACATGGAGTAACTCCCTCACACACTCACACACTCACACTGCAGGTGTGTACAATAACAGCGTTAAACGAACTGAATATTGTGACAGAAACCAAAAGTATTGGGACACTTCTCTCCAGGTATACTTCTGTTATAGGTGAAGAATTGTACAAGTCTTTGCTGTAGCATAAAATTTCTTCTTCACTGGACCCCCAAACATGCTCCTGCAAGACCTAAAGTGAACATAACGGGCTCCATGAACACGCTTTCCATGCGCTGGAGTGGAAGATCTCCTGCTTATAGAGAAAGACCTCTTCACCTCGCCTCACCTCTATCAGTAGCTGATTTGACTAACGCCCTTGTGCCTGAACGAGCGTAGATCTCTCTGAAACACAGTCTATTATAACATCTTAGCAGGAGAGAGAAGCTTATTGTAAAAGGAGTCTAAAGATGTGATCTTACGCTCACGTGTGCACAAAAGCTTTCAGGGGGAATTTGTCTGTTTAATAATGGACCGTGTGAGTTTTTTTTTTTTCTCCTTGCCGCTTTGCTAAACAAATAGCACCCCCCCCACCCAACCTTTCCTGACTCCCTCTGCGGCCTTGACACGACTGCTCCACGCTGCCGCCTGGTGTACAAAACTGAACAAAGAACGCTAATTTGGCGCCCTCTCGCAAAACAACGTTCTCACGGAGATGTGAGTAAAGCCTATAAAAAAAGAAGAAAGTGTTGGAGTTTGCTGTCGCACCTTTGCCATTTGAGCTTGAACTCCGTTGCTCTTTAGCGCCGCCACGGCTTTCTGTGCAGACACGGGACTGTCGAAATCCACAAAGCCGTAACCTGAGAAAGAGACGCTTAGCGTTAATTTCACGTTAATGCGACTGTGATGGATTGATGGATTCCCTGGAACACTCGAATAAGCAAATCCCTGCGGAAATATTCGATTCCTGTTCTGAATCTCGAACTGTGACACAACCAACGTTACAGCGCAGTTCATCAGGTGTTAACGTGTTTATGCTCAGTGGTTTTGTTATAATGACCTTTCAAGTTTGTTTTATCTCCTGACCATTTTCCTGTCTTGCGTTCTTTTGCATCTTTATCTGTTGAACCCATAATCCCAGCCCTCCCAGTCATTAAGTTAACCCACTTAACCCTAATCACAATCCTAAACCTCCTAATCCTAATTAAAATACTTCTAATCCCATACCCAATCTCAACCCCAACTTTAACCCTAACCCCAAATTTAACCCTAATCCTAACTCTAACTCCTAATCATCCTAATCCCAATCCCAATACTTCTAATCCCAACCCTAATTTCAAACATAACCTCAACCCTAACCATCCTATCCTCAACTCTCACCCTAATCCGAGTCCTCCCAACCTCAACCTTCCCTACCCCAATTCCAAATCTCAATCCTAATCCTGTAATTACTGTTGATTTACGTGCTATAAAATGATATTTTTTGCATAAATTGAAAGATGTAATGAGATATAACGAAGCCCTATGCTGAGCTGAAGAAAGGCGGCGCGATCATACAAACCTTTGCATTTGTTTGTGGTCTTGTCCAGGATGGCTTTTGTGGAGACGATCTTTCCATACCTGGAGAGAGAGAGAGAGAGAGAGAGAGAGAGAGAGAGAGAGAGAGAGAGAGAGAGAGAGAGAGAGAGAGAGTATAAATGCATCATGCTGACAGACAGTCTGTCTACACGTGTCATACACGGCATGAAGAAAGAGGAATGTGTGAGTTAAGATAAATGACACACACACACACACACACACACACACACACACACACACACACACACACACACACACACAGGAAGCACCAGGTCCCGAGCTGGCGCTTGTTTAAGGTGCACGACGCGAAGACAAAGAAGTCTTTGTGTGAGGAATACGGCGAATCGGCCGTGACTACGATGGAAGTGCGTGCGGCAATTACGTGACGAAAACCGAGACGCCGCTGCTGATGGAAAGCAGCCTGTGATTACTGCAGAGAGTTCAGAGGAAGTCCTTCCACAGTCACAGCACTGACCAAGGCCTTGGGCTGCTTGTGTGTGTGTGTGTGTGTGTGTGTGTGTGTGTGTGTGTGTGTGTGTGTGTGTGTGTGTGTGTGTTTTTTCCATCATCAGGCAGTGAGTAAGGCATGATGAATGAGAGCAGGCATAGCCGAGTGTGTTTCTCAACACCCCTGAGACGGACGCCTGCAGTTTTGGATGCACAGAAGAGAAGGATTCACTTCTGTCTTGGTTTGTTTCGCGGGGTTTGTTCGACGTTTGCACTTTCTCCTCGCAGGAAAATAAAGAAATAAAACCGGTCTCGAAATGCCTTTCGCTTTTAAAACGTCTAAACCCCCAACAATTTGCTGTGGAGGAAATTCGAAACGAAAGCCCAGACGTCTGCTTTTCTCAAGACCTAGCTAAGCTCCAGGAGAAACTGCGAAGCGAGTCGAATTTCCGTAACGCTAAATTGAATAAAAGCTCTGATTTGGTATGCTGCATAAACAGCGTGCATAAGCAGCATTCTTTGGCAAATCCCATGAAGTGAAATGAGAGATATGAGGGGGGGGAGGGAGCCAATGGGCTTTCGCCAAACAGATCACGTGGTCCTCCAGCATGGAGGCCCACCCGACCTTGGCCTTGACCCCTTCCTTCTGGGGTAGGGAGGCCCCATTTCCTGCTCGCTACGATGGCATGTGTCAGCCTGGAGCATGTCAAAGTAAATCAAACGGGCCCAAAACTATTCCTTGCGCTCGTAGAACCAGTAGGAGCTTGTTTATTGTGCAAGACGACCGTCAGAGCTGCGGCGCTAAAACCGGCATGCAAGAGCAACCTGGAGTGCATCGTGATGTGTGGAGATAACAGGCTTTACTCCCTAGCTGACTCACAAAAACCAATTTCTAGAATTACCATGGTCGATGACGGGACTCCCCAGAGCGCCCGAGGATAAATTAACCCGTGACAGGAATGTCCGTCCTTCACATTCGCATGCACCGTACACTCACACTCTCACTCCATCAACCACCCCCTCTACACACTCAGGGGGGATTGATGGGGTAAAAAGGTCAATAAAATGCAGAGCGTCAGAACGAGGCGTCAATTTCTCCTAATTGCAAACGCCATCGCCTTCATCTTTCAGTGTGCACAGCGGGAACGACGTTTTTTTATTTTTTATTTACTTCTGATGTAAACTGCACGCAGCACTAAAAATGAAAAGATTCGTCTCTTTGTACATAGAGGCTGTTATTCAGGACTACACTGCATTTTAAAAAGCAGAAGCGAAAATTGAAAAAAAAAAATTGTGTATACCAGAGCTCAAAACTCAGAGCTCCAATCCCAGAGCTTTAATCCCAGAACTCCAATCCTATGAATCTAATCCAAAAGCTCCAATCCTACGTCTCTAATCCCAGAGCTCCCATTCCAGAGCTCCAATCCCAGGGATCTAATCCCTGAGCTCCAATCCTATGGCGCTAATCTCATAGCTCAAATCCCAGAGCTCCAATCCCATAGCTTTAATCCCAGAGCACCAATCCCAGAGCTCCAATCCTAGCAATTTAATCCCATAGAATCATTCCTAGAACACCAATCCCAAAGCTCCCATCCCAGAGATCTAATCCCTGAGCTCCAATCCTAAAGCACCTGTTCCTGGGTTCCAATCGCAGGAACTGGGATTGGAACCCAATCTTAATCTCAGAGCTCCAAACCCAGGGTTCCAATCCTTCAGCACCAATTACTGGGATCCAATCCCAGAGCTCCAATTCTAAATCTCCAATCCCAGAGCACCAATCTCAGGGCTCCAATCCAATCAAATTGTATTGATTTGAGAAGTCAATAACTGACGTGGTGATAGGAGGAGTATTTGCAGTAGCAGGAGATTTGTAGTTGTAATCATGGCAGTAATAGTATTTGAAGTAGTAGCAGTAGTAACTGTAGCATTATTATTTTGCTAGTGTGTAGCATATTTTCTCATCAATACATTTTATTATCTCAACATAAAACTCAATAAAAACAATTCCCTATATGTTTTTTGGTCTATCCTGCTGTCCTCGAAAGACCGGGAAAACTAATTAGTTATGTGGAAAATGCAATTCCGCGATAAACCGGGGGATTGCGCGAGATTCGAACCGCGGGGTTTATCTGCTGAATCATGCCTGCTTTCCTCACACAGGCCGATTTCCATCAGCGGCAGCGTTGGGAAGAAGTCACGCAAATAGATGCTGTTGCCTCGGGATACATGCCTCAGCCATGCTCACGTGAGGGACTCGTGAAGCGTGATGGGGAGAGATTTATAAACAGTGGAGATCGGAAGGTTGAGAGAAGGAAAAGGTGTGAAGGTTTTTTTTTTCTGTACTAATCAACATTGAGTCAAACACTCAATTAAAGAACTGTGTCTTAGATCTTAAACATAAAAGCAAACGACATGCCAATTTTTTCAAATATAAATAAATACTACATATTCAAACTACATATAAACCTACACTATATGGACAAATGTTTGTGGACACCTGACCATAAGATTCCACATTGAGTCACGATTTCCTGTTATAATTAACCTCCGCTCTTCGGAGAAGATGTTCCACTAGATTTTGTGGAGATTCATTCAGGGTGTTGCTATTCATTCATTCATTCATTCATTCAGGAGCTCTATAGCTGCAGATCTTCCACTCCAAGCCATGTAAAGCAGATCTTCATGGAGCTGGCTTTGTGCAGATTGTCATGCTGGAACAGGTTTGGGTCTCCTTGTTCAAGTGAAGGGAAAACGTCATGGATCCTTTAACATGGTATCCAAAAAAAACATCTTACACAATTGTGTGCCTCCAACTTTGTGGTAGCAGTTTTGCAGAAAAGGTCCACATGCGGCTGGAAAAAAATCGGGTGTCCAAATACTTTTGCTGATATATTTGATGTATGTTTTGTAACATAATATCAGAATCGTAACATATAGAAAACCCAATGATATATAATTTTTAGTAATAATCTGTAAATCATGTTGATGTTGAGGTTTTTCATAAATCTAGACCAAACGGTCCTCACAATATATGACCCCTTTGACCTTGTGGGATATTTCCTTTATTAATCTTTTCAAAAAAGGTTGCATTTAGGGTTTAAGTGAGATTAAACTTCAGGAGAGGTTTAGGCTTTGAGAATCGTCTCAATGGAAAGATGGAAGGTCCTCGCAAGGATAGATCTGTGTGTGTGTGTGTGTGTGTGTGTGTGTGTGTGTGTACTCACGGCTGACAGAGTTTGACAAGGTCATGGTCGGTGGTGGATGGGGGCAGGCCGCGGATGTAGAGGTTGGTTTTGCTGAGCTGCTCCCATCCGGTCGTGCTGCTGTTGCTGCTGCTGTTATTCGTGCTGCTATTGGTGCTTGGGCTGGGCGGAGCCATAGGATGTGTGGGCGGAGCAACGTGAGGCTGCGAACACAAATAAAAAAAATGTAATTTTTTTACTAGAAAAGTTTTTTTTCGGCTACTCCTTTGAAAATGTGTCACAAAAGTTTTTTTAAGCAAAAAAAATACAAAAATCCAGTTCTGTGTGTGAACGAAAATTCCCATGAGCGCAGCGTGTTGGAACAGGCCGATCACTTATCCATCATGCCCTTCACGCCTCTCCGGTGCTGGAAAGCGCTACAGAGCTTCGATTGCACACTCAGATTGTGCGTGGATTCACCCTCATGCCCCGCTCTCATATAACCGTCTAATCAGTAACCACGGCTCCTCTGTTCGGGCTGCACGCCGTCAAACGTACCTGCCTGAGCAGGCTCTCGTATCGGTCCGATCTAACGTTCTAGCGTCGCGGAACAACGAAGGATCGTTCCTCTGCGCCGAACTCCGGAGACTGGAATTTATCCTTCTGTATTCGATTATTTCAGCTGCTTACGAAAGGATGCGGACGTTTATCTCCCGCACGTGAAGCCGTGTATGGTATTCGCCGACATCAGCAAAAAAACTAAAACGTTCCCAGTATTAGATTAGACAAGATAGGCTTCGATTTTATTGTGATTGGGCAGAGTTCAAGTACAATGAAATGAGCATCTAAACAAAAAAACTAATATAAAAATTGCACAATGTTACAATGTAAACAAATAAATGTAATATAACGCTATAAATATACAATAAACGTTTTGCCATGTGGTTGCGAAAGCATGGAATTCTGTTCAAAAACTGAACACGGGTTCAGCGTAAAAACTCCAAGGAATCGTGTCTTTGAACAAATCAACAGATTTGCTATTATATAGGTGCTGAATAACATACTGTTCTATTGATAATAAAGGAGACACACAGAAAGTGCATAAAAAAAAAAAAAAAAAGGCGAAATAAAATCCTGGACTAAACGAAACAAAGCGAAACACTTCGGAGAATTTCGATTTCGCCCGATTTCTTCCTCATCCGTCGTAGAAAAAATACGTAAGTGTCACGTCAAAGCTCTGGGTCTTAACGCGGCCTGGATGGAAAAAAATTATAATCTTCGGAAATGAATCACCTCTTCACCAGAATGTGCCTGATGAACGACCCACAGCCCAAAGCGCAGGATAAAATATCTGAGCTACAAAAGAGTTTTACAGTCTGACTGTCGCAGCAGAGGTGAGTCACGCCAGAAACATCTCCCCTGACCACTAAATGCGTTCACACAGGAGAAGTCAGGATGACTAATACGGAATCAACAGCTGGTGTGAACAGAAAAAAAATCAAGGAAAGAGGTGGTGGTTTTGTTATTTTTTGCTTTTTTTAAAGAGGTCATGTGACCAGGCTGAGCACAGGGACAGCACAGGAAGCGCAGGCCTCGCCCTCACCGCAGAGTCTAGTGACTGCGGCTGACATCAGTGAATCACTTCCTGTTTCTGGCTCGTTCATTAAAACGGTTCTCTCGCATAAAATGGCTGCCTATAAAACACCGGCAGACGGGCCTTTCGAGAACGAGAGTGACTGAGGAGCCCAGTGGTGTGAATTACAGCTGTTGCGTGAAGCGATATTGAACTCCAGGTGCACGCATTCCTGTGAGTGTTTGTGGTTGGACCATAAAAAAAAAAAATAAAAACACCTCACAAGAGCACTCCAGGGGTGTGTGTATGTGTATGTGTGTGGGTGTGTGTGTGGGTGTGTGTGTGTCCTCCTGCTCTCTGACACACTGACCCACTTCTGGTTGAGTGAGTCATGAGCTCACAGCCCCACACACACACACACACACACACACACACACACACGTGCACGCTCAGGTGAGCCTGGACACGGAGCTCCGAAGCTCCTGTCACCCGATCGAGCTGAAGAGGTCAAGGCACAAACGTGGTGCAACGTGTTACAGCTCGAACGCAGAGGATGTGCCGAGAACCCTCCGATGAGTTCCACCACAGGAACGTGGTTTTTTTTGTAAAGAAAAGCCGTTGCTTTAAAAATCTGCACTGCGAAAACTCCTGCAGCAACGAGCTCGATTAAAACGGTGCCAAACAAACCCCCCCACCATTACCAAACAACACCCCCCCACCACCACCACCACCAACACACACACACACACACACACCCTGTGTTCAACCGGCCCGAGGCAAATGAATGTAAAACGCCATCTCGAGTGTCTGTTTGTGAGAAAAGGGGGCATGTGATACGGCTCATACAATGAGGTTTGTGGAGCCGGTGGAGGAGGAGGAATGGAAGACAGGGAGAGAAAGAGACTGAAAAATGTTGGGAGGAGGCACGAGGGAAAGCGGCGAGCAAAAGACCGGATTCAATTTCCGGGCCATCTTTCAAGCGTTGCTGGTGTCCCCTGGGTCCCGTACTATGTGCTGCAGTCATCCTGCGCCATATGGTTTCTATAACCTGTGAAATCTTTGAGTCCTGCTAACCTCGGCGCTGATCTGAGCCGAGATACGCGAGGAAAACATGCAAATGTCTGCTCGGGGGTGTGTGTAGGCATTTGGGTATGTGTGTGTATCTCGCTGCATTCAAAGCTGCTGTACGACGATATACTTCATTATGCTGTGTATTTACTGAGTGGGTTTAAAGGGTCCTGATGAACGAACGAACGATAGATAGAGAGATCTCACCAAAGATAGACAGACAGACAGACAGACAGACAAACAGACAGACAGATATCCCACCAGACAACGATAGATAGATGGATAGATAGATAGATAGATAGATAGATAGATAGATAGATAGATAGATAGATAGATAGATAGATAGATAGATAAACAGCTACATATATTCATAGAAATCTCACCAAAGATAGATAGATAGATAGATAGATAGATGATAGATAGATAGATAGATAGATAGATAGATAGATAGATAGATAGATAGATAGATAGATAGATAGATAGATACAGTCATAGAAATCTCACCAAAGATAGATAGATAGATAGATAGATAGATAGATAGATAGATAGATAGATAGATAGATAGATACATAGATACATAGATACATAGATAGATAGATCTCACCAAACAAAGATAGATAGATAGATAGATAGATAGATAGATAGATAGATAGATAGATAGATAGATAGATAGATAGATAGATAGATAGATAGATGTCAATTTCCGTCCAGGCCACGCCCATTCACTGCATCATACACTACAAGCTAATGAATATTCATGAACACACCTCCAGGATTCTCTGGACACAAAGTTGCCCCGGGATCTTTCCGAGTCACCTTCTTCACAGCCTCCTGTCTCCGTGTTAAAACTGTTAGTAAACCCATCCTGTCGCCTTCCCCTGTGTCCCCCGTGTCCCATGTCCCCCGTGTCCACCAGGCGGCTTCATAAAGCAATTCATTCGGGTTAAAAAAAAAAAAAAAAAAAAAGGAGTCGATTCGCAGTTGATTCCTTTTTATAAATACTGATTTTGTTACTCATCCTGAAGCGAATTCGGCACTCAGTTGACGCGTTTCCAATCGCATCACAATCTTCATTATTATTTTGTTGAATGAGCAAATACTAAACAATACAGGGTTAAAAAAACAGATGAGTCGAATGCATGATGATGCAAACCGGATCCGTAGACACTCACGACGCCTGGCTGTATCGACTCATAAAGAGCTCATAAATAATTCAAATAAGGACGGGAAATGTCTAACCCTGAGTTTGGTTTATCTAAAAAAAAATAATAAAACATACTGGAATATATTGTATTATTATAACCCCCTCCTCCCCTCAGTGTACGCCGGTATCCTGCTCCTGTCCCGTGGCCTGTCCGGCATCGCGCGCCTGCGTCCCTGCGCGTATTATTCCTAGTAATAAAACCATTATTACCTGCTTCCGGTGGTACGGAGTCCTGACCGGATTGGCGGTGTTCGCAAAGATCATCATTAATTCCTCCGTCCTCGAATCGGCGTTGAATCAAAAGATAATGTCCGTGTAACAACAATACAAAAAAAATAACACTGTGTAATGCGGTTCTATTAGGCTACAGAACAACTGTAATTTTCCACATCGCACTATTTTCGCGTAGTTCTCTCAAGCAAAAAAAAAAATGGATGGTTATTATTATTATTTTTTTTCCCAGCCTGATGAAGATGAAGGTTTATTCCCACCTCGTCCAGTCCAACCAGTTTCGGGAAATCGTCTGCTTCATTGATCTGCGTTCTGGTGCCCGCAGGAAAGACCCACCTACTGTGGAACAATCCATTCGTCACTCGGGCTGCGGGGGTGTCCGGGACGACTAGCGTTGATCTGATTTTGTTTTATGCGCCTCACGTTGGTTCGCCGCGAAGCCAAAAGGCAACGAGAAGTTTGATTAAATCTCACAGAACGCCAAGAGACGATTAGAAATAGAACGCAGGGTTCTTACAGGCGTCGGATGGTTTACTTTAACCCTACGCAGGTCACTTGGTTTCCTCCAGAGCGCATACCATACATTCCACAACCTGACCATCAGATCCTGGTTACAATACAGGCATAGAAATGCGCCTTAGGCCACCAGGACAGTCCCATCTCATCCCATCTCATCCCATCACATCCCGAGACAATGATCCCATCAATTAATGTGCATAAAACAGCATATTACCCCGAACATGTAGACTATGCTTAATATCCAAGAAAGTCATAGGCTCTGATCCGCCCGAGAAGGCCTACCAAAAAAAAAACCTACCATAAAAGATCTTGTGAAAGTGTGAAAACATTAAGCCTGAAGCTGAAAGATGCCACCCGTGCCTTTGTCAACCTGTTCCTGTAATAATCCACGGTGATGTAATCATGTGTCACACCTTCGTGCAGAATGAATCTGTTCGTCATCGTGCGTTTCGCCACAAAACAAAACCAGAAATAAACGCATCACAGAGACATTCCGGGCCCTTGAAATGTTTTCAGCACCACCCTCTGTGTGGCCGTATCACGGACTCTGGGTTTGGTGAAGTGTCGTGTTCATACCCTGTCGTTCTAGGTTAGGGATTGGTTCGAGTTTATTGTCCGAGTCGTAGCAATGCGGTTAGAATCAATAGCAAATTGATGAATGTTCAGTGTCGCTGATCAGATGGTTGCAGGTTCAAACCCCAGTTTGCTTCTGGGGTGCTGTTTCCTGACTGGCCCCAGCTTCCTTACATCGCTGGGATATGCGAAGAAAGATTTTCACTATGTTGTGTGACACTGCTCAGATGGTTGTGGGTTCATGCCCCGGTTTTGCCAATCTGCCACTATTGGGACCTTGAGCAAAGCCCTTAACTCTCTGTGCCCCCCGGGGGGGACGGGGGTTAGGATCATGTCTGGCACCAGCTTTCCAAAATCGCTGGGAGATGCGAAGAAAGATTATGCTGTTAAAAAGTGCCCCTTCTTATCAAGATCACATTTTCATACACCGAGCAGTAATTGCTCAGGGGCCCAGCAGTGAGAGCTGGGATTTAAACTCATGACCTTCTGAGCCAAAAAGATCCAATATATTAACCACTGAGCTTCCACTTCCCTTCCCAGTACCACCACGACCAGTTCCAGTAGCGCAAATGACGATATGAGATTAATAAGTATTTTTCCGTGCACATTGTTTTAAATAAGATGACCTTCATTTAACCTTTTTGTCCGAATGAATGCTATCTAAAAGGTTTATGTCCTGATCTTAAATCTTGATCTTCATGTAGTATCTATCGGTCTTGAGAGTTTGTCCGTTCTCAATGCCCAATATATTCACTCGTTTCCTGTTCTTGGCTGACAGAAGTGAAACCTAATGTGGTCTAAAGATGTCATAGCTTATCCACCACTAAATTCTATGTGTTGTGTGTGTGTGTGTGTGTAGATGTTTTTTTCTGCTCACCACAGTTGAAATTTCTGGAGTAAATACGAGTTATTTTAGCTTTCCTCTAGTCAATCTCCTCCAGCCTGCTATTCTCTATACCTTAACAGATACTTATGCAATGGAGACATGTATAGGTGATTATGCATTGGTTAACACTGGTGGATTGATCATGTCATATGCAGCTCGAGGCTATTCAAGGTCACGAAGGGGAGTCAGGAGATAATCAGACGAGCCCTCACCTTGTTTACATAATCGTGGAGTAGAGCTCGCGCGGGAGAGAAAGACAGAGCAGCGATTTCACTAAGCACTGCTTAGCGAGCGTGTGATTTCGTAAAGCCTCGACAGCGCGTCATGAACAGATCAAAGCCGTAGATGTTTCAAAGGAATAAAAGGTGCTTATGACCACAGTTTAAAAAAAAGGAAAGCTCATGCAGTCTTGGTGGAAACCACAAAGTTCAAGTCATGTTAACCTCTGATACCACAACACTGCTATTAAACACTGCAGAACATCAGCATGGGCATGGAGGCAATAACAGTGGTGTTTACACTGGCGTTAACAGAGAAGTTCAGATCTGTCTTTCTCTCTCTCTCTCTCTCTCTCTCTCTCTCTATCTATCTATCTATCTATCTATCTATCTATCTATCTATCTATCTATCTATCTATCTATCTATCTATCTATCTATCTATCTATCTCCCTGTCTGTTTGCCTGCCAAACAGAAAATCTCTCTCTCTCTCTCTCTCTCTCTCTCTCTCTCTCTCTCTCTCTCTCTCTCTCTCTCTCTCTCTCTCTTCCACTATCTATCTATCTATCTATCTATCTATCTATCTATCTATCTATCTATCTATCTATCTATCTATCTATCTATCTATCTATCTATCTATCTATCTATCTCCCTGTCTGTTTGCCTGCCAAACAGAAAATCTCTCTCTCTCTCTCTCTCTCTCTCTCTCTCTCTCTCTCTCTCTCTCTCTCTATCTATCTATCTATCTATCTATCTATCTATCTATCTATCTATCTATCTATCTATCTATCTATCTATCTATCTATCTATCTATCTATCTCCCTGTCTGTTTGCCTGCCAAACAGAAAATCTCTCTCTCTCTCTCTCTCTCTCTCTCTCTCTCTCTCTCTCTCTCTCTCTCTCTCTCTCTCTCTCTCTCTCTTCCACTATCTATCTATCTATCTATCTATCTATCTATCTATCTATCTATCTATCTATCTATCTATCTATCTATCTATCTATCTATCTATCTATCTATCTATCTCCCTGTCTGTTTGCCTGCCAAACAGAAAATCTCTCTCTCTCTCTCTCTCTCTCTCTCTCTCTCTCTCTCTCTCTCTCTCTCTCTCTCTCTCTCTCTATCTATCTATCTATCTATCTATCTATCTATCTATCTATCTATCTATCTGTCTATCTATCTATCTCCCTGTCTGTTTGCCTGCCAAACAGAAAATCTCTCTCTCTCTCTCTCTCTCTCTCTCTCTCTCTCTCTCTCTCTCTCTCTCTCTCTCTCTCTCTCTCTCTCTCTTCCACTACCTATCTATCTATCTATCTATCTATCTATCTATCTATCTATCTATCTATCTATCTATCTATCTATCTATCTATCTATCTATCATTAGTCTTTTTCAGCAACTTCATTGAACACTTGATTATTTTTCCTACATTATGTGTAACACTCAACCACACACACACACACACACACACACACACACACACACACACACACACACACACACACACACACACACACACACACACACTTTCCCCGTTAATCCTGAAGGACCTCACTGTGGTGGGTCTTTAGATGGTGCACCGAACACACAAGGTCAATCAGGAATGAAGCCCCCGAGTCTATCTGGCTGAAGGTGCAGCATCAATAGGTCAACAAGCGGGAGTGTAGGACACGGAGAGAGCGATGGAAAGGGAGGACAGGGGAGGGAGAGGTGAAGGACTGAGAGATCTGATTCAGCACAGAAGGAGGTCATTCGGTAAAAGTCGGGCCACATGAGCAGAAAGCATGAGGGCCTTCTCTTTGTGAAAGACCTGAACAAAGCTGCTGGTTTTGCACCACTTCCTGGCACCACTTCTGTTTTTTTATTCACAGGGCTTTTGACCGAAGTGGAGTGAATAACATGAATATATGGACATGTTTTCCCTCTTTTTATACACTGTTTTTGTTTTCTTGCCTTCTCTCTCTTTCCTACACACACACACACACACACACACACACACACACACACACACACACACACACACACACACACACACACGCACACTATGGCTTCTGATGAATTTGTGCTGTCTAAAAACAAGACAAGGTGAATAAAATGTAAACATAATCTCATACATCATTCACGATTGGCAGTCGTACAAACACACCCACCCTCCCCGTGGGTGTCCAGTCACTTCCTGTGCAAAGGTCACGGCTTTTAGTATTCGTTCCAGACTCCCTTCCATGTAAAGCACACACACACACACACACACACACACACACACACACACACACACACACACACACACACTTTCTCCCAGAGCCTCGTACAGACACAAAGAACAGAAGAGAACAGAGCAGCACAGTCCCGAGTCAGTGTGTCTGAGTTGAAGCCGTTGCTCAGCAACATTACAAACTCTGCCTGTAAACACTGCGTCCGCCGAGCCTCAGCTGCCATGTTTGTGTAATCGCTCTGTGGTTTCAAGCTCTGTTCCATTCCACAGAGGAATGCTCTGAGAACACGCATGCTATGCTTGCATTACTCTCACCCTTCTTTCTCCCTCAGACACTCATTGGAAAGAAACTCTTTCTTTTTTTTTTTTAACCCCGTATTTGATAACAGGCTATTTAAAGGCCCCCTTGTCCTCTCAGGGTCACATTGTATGCAGAAAGAGCATCTGGCTCTCAGTACAAACAGACCAGGTCACAGAGCACGTGCTTTTCCTTTCTCTCGACGTCAGAGCCACAAATCTGATCTGCCATGGCACAATTAAAATCAATGACACACAGCTAAAGGTCATCCCTCCAGAACAAACACGGCTATTTATCCACACGCACAATCTATTTAGGCGTCCATGCTTTCGACACGCAGATTTTTAAATATGTTTGTGGACCATAAACGTGTTGAGACACATAACTTTTCCAGCTTTAGGTGTCTCTCAAAAAACTTTTAGAAAGCCACATAATTGTATATGTCTTTGGCGCTAGGAGACTCAAACCTCCTCCAGCATGACAATGCCTCTGTGCACAAAGCCTGGTCCATGAACATATGCTATACATGGATTGGAGTGAAAGATCTTCTTCTATAGACCTCAAACCCCCGATTGAACACCTTTGGGATGGTCCTCATCACGGCTTTACTAACACACTTGCTACTGAATGAGCACAAAATCGAGCGGAAAATCTTCCCAGAAGATTAAAGTGGAGGACTAAATGTGGAATGTGATGTTCAAGAAACAATCCTGAGGACAAACTTTCCTCCATATAGTGTATGTAGTAAATGTACCTGCTCAGGAAATGTAAATCGTTACTGTTACTCGTTACATTGACACGAATACTTACTTTTGAGAGATAAACTAAGTATTTGGAGAAAAGTACAGGAGGTGGAGCTGGAGGTAGCAGAGCTGAAGATGTTGAGATGTTCATTGGGAGTAACGAGGCTGGACAGGATTAGAAATGAGTTTATTAGAGGGACAGCGCATGTAGGACATTTCGGAGACAAGGCGAGGGAGGTGAGATTGAGATGGTTTGGACATGTGCAGAGGAGGGACATGGGGTATATCAGTAGGAGAATGCTGAGGATGGAGACTCCAGGAAGGAGGAAAAGAGGAAGATCAAGGAGGAGGTTTATGGATGTGGTGAGGGAAGACATGCAGGTAGTTGGTTTGAAAGAGGAAGGTGTAGAGGACAGGGGGGGTATTGAGACGGATGATCTGCTGGGCGCTCCCTAATGGGAGAAGACGAAAGAAGAAGAAGACATGCTTTTGCAAGAAATCCAACGTATTGTGCTGCTTGTAGAAATTGTTTTGAAACTACTAAGGATGATTTGAGAAACACTGCAAAGCAGCTGAGAAAAACTGTGTGCAATGAACTGATGCCAACATGTGTTGGTATGGTATCTTGTAAATGTTAATATTCAGGAGACAGATCAGGGCTCAATGCGGGAAAATGTCTTCAAATGGCGCGGATCAATTCGTCAGTCTGGTTGTATGTGTGGAGGTAAAACTCTAACCAGTGCTTGCACTGTCTTTAATTATTCATTCAGGGCAAATTTGCCCATATGACGATGCAGAGTGTTTTTCAGATATCTTCAGTACAACGTACATAATTCACACAGGTTCAATTCTTTGCACAATATACCCTGTGCATTCACTCAGAGAATCTGGCAGCCTAGGATATTTCAGGTCTTCTTGATTGGGTGTCTTCTAGACTATTGATCTAAAAGATCTTGGCTGCTTTTAGGCCTTGGCATTAAATATGTATTAGTCTTAATGACTGATTAGTGCCTAGCATCTCAGTTCTGAAGCCTTACTTCAAGCTTAGCCTTCTAAAGTGGCTCTATCAGTAGGCTAAGCTTCATTATTGATGATGTAGAGTATTGAGCATTGTTGAGGGGAAACTACGGGGTTTTTCTGGTATATTTGTATCATTGAACAACACTTCCACATGAATTACTGAGATATGAGAAATGGAACTAAATACACAAAATAAAAATTAAAAAATAAATAAAATGTTATGTATGTATATATATATATATAATATTTTTTCATGCCCAAGTAATTTTTTTCAGTGACTAATAGCTGCCCGATTACATGTTGAGAGAAAATATACAACCATTATCATCATCATGGGCCTTGCTTAATTTTTACTGGAAGCCTCGGGCTGTTGTATGCAGACATCATCTCACCGCTGAATTATAGATGGGATGCTCAGTAACAGTCCCAGGAGGCACACGAGGATTGGGCCGCTTCTGGATTTCAGAAACATCCACCTCTTCCTCATCCTCCTGCTGATTCATTTTTGCTCACACATTTTTAATAAAAGTATATATTTATACACACGTGACTTTGAAAACATGTCTTTTATTATTCAAGGATACCCAGGGATAAGAAATTTGACCTGAAGACAAAATAGAAAGAGGAAACAAACCATGATGACTGTAAGATGTTTGTAAAAATGAAAAAATACCCACGTTGAAGCATGGGGGCGGCGGCATCATTGCCTATGATGTCTTTTTTTTACACATTTTAAATAGAATAAATATAAATTTTCTAAGTCACATTGAAAAACCCCGATTGAAACTTTAATTAAACTAATTTAAATTAATTAAACTAATTAATTAAATTAATTAAACTAGAAACTAATTTCACTTCTTTTTTTTTGCTCCTTCACTTCCTTTCTGAGGATGCAAGGAAAGAAAGTCAGGAGAGACTCAGATTCAGAATCCAGAAAAAGACACAGAGACTCAAAGATACTAAGGCACATAAACACAGAGACCTATAGACACATCAGTACACAACCGTAGACACAATTACACACAGACACCAATATTATGTAGACATAGAGACATAAAGATGCATAGACCCAAAGATGCACAAACATAGACACAGAGACAATAATATATAAACCTATAGACACAAGGGTTCATAAATAGTCACAGACACAGACACCAAGAAACATATACATAGACACACTGATATATAGACACAGACATAGATACAGAGACACATAGACACAAAGACACAGACACACACACACACACACACACACAAAGACCAAAAAGACACATAGACATAGACACAGACATAGATACACAGACACATAGACACAAAGACACAGAAAGAGACACATATACACAGACACACGCAAAAAACCCGCAAAAGACACATAGACATAGACACAGACATAGTCTATGTAGATATAGACACACACATAGATACAAAGCCACAGAAACACACACAAAGACCAAAAAAAAAGACACATAGATACATAGACAATTACACACAGATACATATACATAAACACATAGACACAGAAAAGACAGAAAGACACTTAAATGCACACACACAGATACAGAGACACAGACGCATATACAGTACAGAGACACAGACACATATACAGTACAGAGACACAGACACATATACAGAGACATAGACACAGACGCATATACAAAACAGAGACACAGACACATACAGTACACAGACACAGACACATATACAGTACAGAGACACAGACACATATACAGAGACATAGACACAGACGCATATACAGTACAGAGACACAGAGACATAGACACAGGCACAGACGCATATACAGTACAGAGACGCATATACAGAGACACAGACACAGATGCATATACAGTACAGAGACACAGACACAGACATATACAGTACAGAGACACATATACAGTACAGAGACACAGATGTATATACAGACACATATACAGTACAGAGACACAGACACATATACAAAACAGAGACACGGACGCATATACAGTACAGAGACACAGACACAGAGACATAGACACAGGCACAGATGCATATACAGTACAGAGACACAGACACAGACGCATATACAGTACAGAGACACAGATGTATATACAGACACATATACAGTACAGAGACACAGACACATATACAGAGACACAGACGCATATACAAAACAAAGACACAGACACATATACAGTACAGAGACATAGACACATACACAGAGACATAGACACAGATGCATATACAAAACAGAGACACAGACACAGACACAGACACAGAGACATAGACACAGGCACAGACGCATATACAGTACAAAGACACAGACACAGACACAGACGCATATACAGTACAGAGACACAGACACAGAGACATAGACACAGGCACAGATGCATATATAGTACAGAGACACAGACACAGAGACATAGACACAGGCACAGATGCATATACAGTACAGAGACACAGACACAGACACAGACACAGACACAGACACAGACGCATATACAGTACAGAGACACAGACACAGAGACATAGACACAGGCACAGACGCATATACAGTACAGAGACACAGACGCATATACAGTACAGAGACACAGATGCATATCCAGACACATATACAGTACAGAGACACAGACACATATACAGAGACACAGACACAGGCACAGATGCATATATAGTACAGAGACACAGACACAGAGACATAGACACAGGCACAGATGCATATACAGTACAGAGACACAGACACAGACACAGACACAGACACAGACACAGACGCATATACAGTACAGAGACACAGACACAGAGACATAGACACAGGCACAGATGCATATATAGTACAGAGACACAGACACAGAGACATAGACACAGGCACAGATGCATATACAGTACAGAGACACAGACACAGACACAGACACAGACACAGACACAGACGCATATACAGTACAGAGACACAGACACAGAGACATAGACACAGGCACAGACGCATATACAGTACAGAGACACAGACACAGACACAGACACAGACACAGACGCATATACAGTACAGAGACACAGACACAGAGACATAGACACAGGCACAGATGCATATATAGTACAGAGACACAGACACAGAGACATAGACACAGGCACAGATGCATATACAGTACAGAGACACAGACACAGACACAGACATAGACACAGACACAGACGCATATACAGTACAGAGACACAGACACAGAGACATAGACACAGGCACAGACGCATATACAGTACAGAGACACAGACACAGACACAGACGCATATACAGTACAGAGACACAGATGCATATACAGACACATATACAGTACAGAGTCACAGACACATATACAGAGACACAGACACAGGCACAGATGCATATATAGTACAGAGACACAGAGACATAGACACAGGCACAGATGCATATACAGTACAGAGACACAGACACAGACACAGACACAGACGCATATACAGTACAGAGACACAGACACAGAGACATAGACACAGGCACAGATGCATATACAGTACAGAGACACAGACACAGAGACATAGACACAGGCACAGATGCATATACAGTACAGAGACACAGACACAGACACAGACACAGACGCATATACAGTACAGAGACACAGACACAGAGACATAGACACAGGCACAGATGCATATACAGTACAGAGACACAGACACAGACACAGACACAGACACAGACGCATATACAGTACAGAGACACAGACACAGAGACATAGACACAGGCACAGATGCATATATAGTACAGAGACACAGACACAGAGACATAGACACAGGCACAGATGCATATACAGTACAGAGACACAGACACAGACACAGACACAGACGCATATACAGTACAGAGACACAGACACAGAGACATAGACACAGGCACAGACGCATATACAGTACAGAGACACAGACACAGACACAGACGCATATACAGTACAGAGACACAGATGCATATACAGACACATATACAGTACAGAGACACAGACACATATACAGAGACACAGACACAGGCACAGATGCATATACAGTACAGAGACACAGACACAGACACAGACGCATATACAGTACAGAGACAGAGACACAGACACAGACACAGAGACATAGACACAGGCACAGATGCATATACAGTACAGAGACAGAGACACAGACACAGACACAGAGACATAGAAACAGGCACAGACGCATATACAGTACAGAGACAGAGACACAGACACAGACACAGAGACATAGACACAAGCACAGATGCATATACAGTACAGAGACACAGACACAGAGACACAGACACATAGACACAGACACAGGCACATAGACCCACAGATACATAGATAATAGACCAAATATGTAAAAGTAAAAAATATAAAGTATAAAATATAAAGATGTTCCTACAGGATTGGAGAATTTCATGAAATGAATTTATGAATGGAAAAACATATTAAATAAATAAATAAGTATTTTTAAATAAATAAGTATTCAGCCTTTTTTGTTTTTGTATATATACAATAAAAGGTAATGTATTTTGAAGAACTGCTTGGCTGTTGTGGTTCTCAGGACTTTACATTTCATTTACAACCAATCTTTTGCTGCTTTTTTCTTTCTAAACTGCATAAAACTCAAGCTGATTTTTTCCATGTGCTTGAATCCCGTTCTATTATTTCCCTCACATTGTGTGTAAAGTTTATCAGATTTACACAGAAAATCCGGACAATTCCGGTGTGTAATTCTCGGGGCAGACAAACGGTTATTTCCGGCCCGTGAACTTTAGATAAAAATGTTTTATTTATTTTTTTTACGTCACCCCACCGGTAAAATCAGAACATTCTGAATGTTACGATGTCATCCAGCACATTATAATTGTTTTGATTTCTTGAATCTGATTGGGCAGAAGGGGAATTTTCTGTTACATCATGACTCTGATGCTATTTAATATAATTGTATATGAATATTATTGTTGTCATGTTTACGGAAGGAGAAGCACGTTTTCTTTCGAGTCTTTCACTGGATGTGTGGATTTTTTTGGTTTGTCTTAGCAACATAACATAGGAAGACACACAAACACAAACACACATAGACACAAAAACACATAGACACTAAGACACCATAGACACTAAAACAAAAGTCAAATAGACACTAAAACACAAAGACGAAAATCACAGAGACACGAAAACAAAAACACATACTGTACATATCAGACACATGAACGCAATGACACACAGACATAACATAAGAGACGCAGACACAAAGACACACAAACCAAAATAACAACGACATTAGACACATAGGCGGAAAGACACAAAGACACACAGACACGTAGAAACACAGATTTTAGACACAGACACAAACACACACAGACATTCGACATATAGACAGAATTATATCAATAAATAATAAACGAAAGGATAATAAATACAGTTTCTTTATTATTTTTTAATCCGTCTTCGGGAAAACAGAAAAGCTTCACGTTTTTAAATGAACGTCAGCCAGCTGGGATTTTCGTTTTGCCTTTTTATCGGCCATTTCTCTCGTTTCGTGGTTTCATTGCATCCGCTTCGATTCTGTAAACTTCAGCCCTGGTTTCATCCCTGGGCGTTGCCCTGGTTTCATCCCTGGGCGTTCGGATTGGGAAAAGAACCGAGACTGGTTGAGAGGGGGGGAAGGGTACCGCGTCTATTTCCTCACTGGCTTGTTTTTTGTGGTTTCCTTCCTGCAATCTGATCTGTGCATTTTTGCTTACTGCATTCCTGGAATACTCGCAGCCCTCTAATACACACACACACACACACACACACACACACACACACACACACACACACACACACACACACAGAGCACATTCTTAGAATCAGATTTTTTAGAATCAGAACGAGTGCGCTATTTTCCTTTCGTCACATCATTATTATTATTAATCGATCCTCGTGATTAGCAAGGCCGTTCGTTCAGCACACGCTCGAGCTTCGGTCCGGCCCTGAATACGCTGAAGGCCTCTTTCGGGAACAGTGTAATGGTGTAATAGTGTAATCCGATAGCTGTGGAGTCTAATGCATGGTGCAGAAAGCCGGCCCCCGTCGCAGATTCCGAGTGGCGTTTGAAGCCGGAGTGCCAACGTCGTTAGGCTTATCTAGGGGGGCTGAAACGGGATCCCGTGCGGCAGGAGTGAACTGGGTGGTCAGACGTGAGGACCTACAGGGATTCCAGATCCTAAACCCCCTCCAGGGGGAATCAGGAGCCGAGGGTCACGCATGAGTGAAAGGGAGCGAGGAACAGCAAGGGGTGAAACAGGCATTACACATTACTGACATACCAGAGAGGGAGTCTGCTTTACACAACCTTCAAATTACCACACACACACACACACACACACACACACACACACACACACACACACACTCACACACACACACACACACACTGTATCCCCTACACTGTCTACTAGTGTTTGTTTACGGATCAGGACAGCTGCATTAGCCTGAGATCGAAAAGCAAACTCTGAACTTGTGCAGAAATCCGAACCAGAAATTGATATACGTCCAGACGTGCATGAAGTCCACAGATGAAGCGAGATCTCTGTTTTGACCAGTGCGAGACTCTCAGCTTGTTTTGCACTTAAATTGAGTTTCTGGCAAGCAAGAACAGCAAGACCTTGAGACATTTGCAGGACCTTCTACAGGAAATGCGGTCGAATGTAATGCTGGATCTCATCAGGGTTTTGTTCTGGACGTCTACCTCATAGCCTCATATACTTTTCTCATTATCTACTGACAGGAAGAGCGAAGGGTCTGCGAGCTGTGCTCTGTCTCATTCAATATGCCGTGGGATCTGTTTCCACAGGAAGCCATCCTACACCTCCCACTTCACCACTTCCTGTAGTAGGAGAAAGAATTCGAGCTGCGCGTGAGAGGCGGGTTTGTTGACCCCGCCGAGAAACGAGCGAGTCTTCACTTGAAGTCTTCTACCTGCTTCGTCACGGATTAGCATTGTCTATTTCCTTCTAAATGAATCCGCATCAATGCATTGTTTTCGGTGAAATTCTCCAGGGATTCGTTAGCAGGAATTATTCCAGTTCACCTCGGGGGGTGTGTGTGTGTGTGTGTGTGTGTGTGTGTGTGTGTGTGTGTGTGTGTGTGTGTGTGTGTGTGTGTGTGTGTGTGTGCACACATTTAGAAACCCGTTTGAAGCCTAATCACACTGTGGCAATCAAAGCCTACAGAAATGCCGGAATCCTGATCCATATGGCACAAGCAATTAAAAGAAGCAGCCTCGTGACATGACTCTACCATCACCATGCTTCTTGTTTTCAAGCCAAACATGCATTATCTTCTAGAATCATGTCCAGTTAGCATTTGCCTTTGGTTGGCCACTTTATCAAGAGATAGTTGCCACATTGAGAGGGATTGAGTTGCCTGAAATCCCTGCACTTTG